>NC_143165.1:37263942-37274444 GCF_047325235.1 Durio zibethinus
GGTTTAGGGTTTAGGGTTTAGGGTTTAGGGTTTAGGGTTTAGGGTTTAGGGTTTAGGGTTTAGGGTTTAGGGTTTAGGGTTTAGGGTTTAGGGTTTAGGGTTTAGGGTTTAGGGTTTAGGGTTTAGGGTTTAGGGTTTAGGGTTTAGGGTTTAGGGTTTAGGGTTTAGGGTTTAGGGTTTAGGGTTTAGGGTTTAGGGTTTAGGGTTTAGGGTTTAGGGTTTAGGGTTTAGGGTTTAGGGTTTAGGGTTTAGGGTTTAGGGTTTAGGGTTTAGGGTTTAGGGTTTAGGGTTTAGGGTTTAGGGTTTAGGGTTTAGGGTTTAGGGTTTAGGGTTTAGGGTTTAGGGTTTAGGGTTTAGGGTTTAGGGTTTAGGGTTTAGGGTTTAGGGTTTAGGGTTTAGGGTTTAGGGTTTAGGGTTTAGGGTTTAGGGTTTAGGGTTTAGGGTTTAGGGTTTAGGGTTTAGGGTTTAGGGTTTAGGGTTTAGGGTTTAGGGTTTAGGGTTTAGGGTTTAGGGTTTAGGGTTTAGGGTTTAGGGTTTAGGGTTTAGGGTTTAGGGTTTAGGGTTTAGGGTTTAGGGTTTAGGGTTTAGGGTTTAGGGTTTAGGGTTTAGGGTTTAGGGTTTAGGGTTTAGGGTTTAGGGTTTAGGGTTTAGGGTTTAGGGTTTAGGGTTTAGGGTTTAGGGTTTAGGGTTTAGGGTTTAGGGTTTAGGGTTTAGGGTTTAGGGTTTAGGGTTTAGGGTTTAGGGTTTAGGGTTTAGGGTTTAGGGTTTAGGGTTTAGGGTTTAGGGTTTAGGGTTTAGGGTTTAGGGTTTAGGGTTTAGGGTTTAGGGTTTAGGGTTTAGGGTTTAGGGTTTAGGGTTTAGGGTTTAGGGTTTAGGGTTTAGGGTTTAGGGTTTAGGGTTTAGGGTTTAGGGTTTAGGGTTTAGGGTTTAGGGTTTAGGGTTTAGGGTTTAGGGTTTAGGGTTTAGGGTTTAGGGTTTAGGGTTTAGGGTTTAGGGTTTAGGGTTTAGGGTTTAGGGTTTAGGGTTTAGGGTTTAGGGTTTAGGGTTTAGGGTTTAGGGTTTAGGGTTTAGGGTTTAGGGTTTAGGGTTTAGGGTTTAGGGTTTAGGGTTTAGGGTTTAGGGTTTAGGGTTTAGGGTTTAGGGTTTAGGGTTTAGGGTTTAGGGTTTAGGGTTTAGGGTTTAGGGTTTAGGGTTTAGGGTTTAGGGTTTAGGGTTTAGGGTTTAGGGTTTAGGGTTTAGGGTTTAGGGTTTAGGGTTTAGGGTTTAGGGTTTAGGGTTTAGGGTTTAGGGTTTAGGGTTTAGGGTTTAGGGTTTAGGGTTTAGGGTTTAGGGTTTAGGGTTTAGGGTTTAGGGTTTAGGGTTTAGGGTTTAGGGTTTAGGGTTTAGGGTTTAGGGTTTAGGGTTTAGGGTTTAGGGTTTAGGGTTTAGGGTTTAGGGTTTAGGGTTTAGGGTTTAGGGTTTAGGGTTTAGGGTTTAGGGTTTAGGGTTTAGGGTTTAGGGTTTAGGGTTTAGGGTTTAGGGTTTAGGGTTTAGGGTTTAGGGTTTAGGGTTTAGGGTTTAGGGTTTAGGGTTTAGGGTTTAGGGTTTAGGGTTTAGGGTTTAGGGTTTAGGGTTTAGGGTTTAGGGTTTAGGGTTTAGGGTTTAGGGTTTAGGGTTTAGGGTTTAGGGTTTAGGGTTTAGGGTTTAGGGTTTAGGGTTTAGGGTTTAGGGTTTAGGGTTTAGGGTTTAGGGTTTAGGGTTTAGGGTTTAGGGTTTAGGGTTTAGGGTTTAGGGTTTAGGGTTTAGGGTTTAGGGTTTAGGGTTTAGGGTTTAGGGTTTAGGGTTTAGGGTTTAGGGTTTAGGGTTTAGGGTTTAGGGTTTAGGGTTTAGGGTTTAGGGTTTAGGGTTTAGGGTTTAGGGTTTAGGGTTTAGGGTTTAGGGTTTAGGGTTTAGGGTTTAGGGTTTAGGGTTTAGGGTTTAGGGTTTAGGGTTTAGGGTTTAGGGTTTAGGGTTTAGGGTTTAGGGTTTAGGGTTTAGGGTTTAGGGTTTAGGGTTTAGGGTTTAGGGTTTAGGGTTTAGGGTTTAGGGTTTAGGGTTTAGGGTTTAGGGTTTAGGGTTTAGGGTTTAGGGTTTAGGGTTTAGGGTTTAGGGTTTAGGGTTTAGGGTTTAGGGTTTAGGGTTTAGGGTTTAGGGTTTAGGGTTTAGGGTTTAGGGTTTAGGGTTTAGGGTTTAGGGTTTAGGGTTTAGGGTTTAGGGTTTAGGGTTTAGGGTTTAGGGTTTAGGGTTTAGGGTTTAGGGTTTAGGGTTTAGGGTTTAGGGTTTAGGGTTTAGGGTTTAGGGTTTAGGGTTTAGGGTTTAGGGTTTAGGGTTTAGGGTTTAGGGTTTAGGGTTTAGGGTTTAGGGTTTAGGGTTTAGGGTTTAGGGTTTAGGGTTTAGGGTTTAGGGTTTAGGGTTTAGGGTTTAGGGTTTAGGGTTTAGGGTTTAGGGTTTAGGGTTTAGGGTTTAGGGTTTAGGGTTTAGGGTTTAGGGTTTAGGGTTTAGGGTTTAGGGTTTAGGGTTTAGGGTTTAGGGTTTAGGGTTTAGGGTTTAGGGTTTAGGGTTTAGGGTTTAGGGTTTAGGGTTTAGGGTTTAGGGTTTAGGGTTTAGGGTTTAGGGTTTAGGGTTTAGGGTTTAGGGTTTAGGGTTTAGGGTTTAGGGTTTAGGGTTTAGGGTTTAGGGTTTAGGGTTTAGGGTTTAGGGTTTAGGGTTTAGGGTTTAGGGTTTAGGGTTTAGGGTTTAGGGTTTAGGGTTTAGGGTTTAGGGTTTAGGGTTTAGGGTTTAGGGTTTAGGGTTTAGGGTTTAGGGTTTAGGGTTTAGGGTTTAGGGTTTAGGGTTTAGGGTTTAGGGTTTAGGGTTTAGGGTTTAGGGTTTAGGGTTTAGGGTTTAGGGTTTAGGGTTTAGGGTTTAGGGTTTAGGGTTTAGGGTTTAGGGTTTAGGGTTTAGGGTTTAGGGTTTAGGGTTTAGGGTTTAGGGTTTAGGGTTTAGGGTTTAGGGTTTAGGGTTTAGGGTTTAGGGTTTAGGGTTTAGGGTTTAGGGTTTAGGGTTTAGGGTTTAGGGTTTAGGGTTTAGGGTTTAGGGTTTAGGGTTTAGGGTTTAGGGTTTAGGGTTTAGGGTTTAGGGTTTAGGGTTTAGGGTTTAGGGTTTAGGGTTTAGGGTTTAGGGTTTAGGGTTTAGGGTTTAGGGTTTAGGGTTTAGGGTTTAGGGTTTAGGGTTTAGGGTTTAGGGTTTAGGGTTTAGGGTTTAGGGTTTAGGGTTTAGGGTTTAGGGTTTAGGGTTTAGGGTTTAGGGTTTAGGGTTTAGGGTTTAGGGTTTAGGGTTTAGGGTTTAGGGTTTAGGGTTTAGGGTTTAGGGTTTAGGGTTTAGGGTTTAGGGTTTAGGGTTTAGGGTTTAGGGTTTAGGGTTTAGGGTTTAGGGTTTAGGGTTTAGGGTTTAGGGTTTAGGGTTTAGGGTTTAGGGTTTAGGGTTTAGGGTTTAGGGTTTAGGGTTTAGGGTTTAGGGTTTAGGGTTTAGGGTTTAGGGTTTAGGGTTTAGGGTTTAGGGTTTAGGGTTTAGGGTTTAGGGTTTAGGGTTTAGGGTTTAGGGTTTAGGGTTTAGGGTTTAGGGTTTAGGGTTTAGGGTTTAGGGTTTAGGGTTTAGGGTTTAGGGTTTAGGGTTTAGGGTTTAGGGTTTAGGGTTTAGGGTTTAGGGTTTAGGGTTTAGGGTTTAGGGTTTAGGGTTTAGGGTTTAGGGTTTAGGGTTTAGGGTTTAGGGTTTAGGGTTTAGGGTTTAGGGTTTAGGGTTTAGGGTTTAGGGTTTAGGGTTTAGGGTTTAGGGTTTAGGGTTTAGGGTTTAGGGTTTAGGGTTTAGGGTTTAGGGTTTAGGGTTTAGGGTTTAGGGTTTAGGGTTTAGGGTTTAGGGTTTAGGGTTTAGGGTTTAGGGTTTAGGGTTTAGGGTTTAGGGTTTAGGGTTTAGGGTTTAGGGTTTAGGGTTTAGGGTTTAGGGTTTAGGGTTTAGGGTTTAGGGTTTAGGGTTTAGGGTTTAGGGTTTAGGGTTTAGGGTTTAGGGTTTAGGGTTTAGGGTTTAGGGTTTAGGGTTTAGGGTTTAGGGTTTAGGGTTTAGGGTTTAGGGTTTAGGGTTTAGGGTTTAGGGTTTAGGGTTTAGGGTTTAGGGTTTAGGGTTTAGGGTTTAGGGTTTAGGGTTTAGGGTTTAGGGTTTAGGGTTTAGGGTTTAGGGTTTAGGGTTTAGGGTTTAGGGTTTAGGGTTTAGGGTTTAGGGTTTAGGGTTTAGGGTTTAGGGTTTAGGGTTTAGGGTTTAGGGTTTAGGGTTTAGGGTTTAGGGTTTAGGGTTTAGGGTTTAGGGTTTAGGGTTTAGGGTTTAGGGTTTAGGGTTTAGGGTTTAGGGTTTAGGGTTTAGGGTTTAGGGTTTAGGGTTTAGGGTTTAGGGTTTAGGGTTTAGGGTTTAGGGTTTAGGGTTTAGGGTTTAGGGTTTAGGGTTTAGGGTTTAGGGTTTAGGGTTTAGGGTTTAGGGTTTAGGGTTTAGGGTTTAGGGTTTAGGGTTTAGGGTTTAGGGTTTAGGGTTTAGGGTTTAGGGTTTAGGGTTTAGGGTTTAGGGTTTAGGGTTTAGGGTTTAGGGTTTAGGGTTTAGGGTTTAGGGTTTAGGGTTTAGGGTTTAGGGTTTAGGGTTTAGGGTTTAGGGTTTAGGGTTTAGGGTTTAGGGTTTAGGGTTTAGGGTTTAGGGTTTAGGGTTTAGGGTTTAGGGTTTAGGGTTTAGGGTTTAGGGTTTAGGGTTTAGGGTTTAGGGTTTAGGGTTTAGGGTTTAGGGTTTAGGGTTTAGGGTTTAGGGTTTAGGGTTTAGGGTTTAGGGTTTAGGGTTTAGGGTTTAGGGTTTAGGGTTTAGGGTTTAGGGTTTAGGGTTTAGGGTTTAGGGTTTAGGGTTTAGGGTTTAGGGTTTAGGGTTTAGGGTTTAGGGTTTAGGGTTTAGGGTTTAGGGTTTAGGGTTTAGGGTTTAGGGTTTAGGGTTTAGGGTTTAGGGTTTAGGGTTTAGGGTTTAGGGTTTAGGGTTTAGGGTTTAGGGTTTAGGGTTTAGGGTTTAGGGTTTAGGGTTTAGGGTTTAGGGTTTAGGGTTTAGGGTTTAGGGTTTAGGGTTTAGGGTTTAGGGTTTAGGGTTTAGGGTTTAGGGTTTAGGGTTTAGGGTTTAGGGTTTAGGGTTTAGGGTTTAGGGTTTAGGGTTTAGGGTTTAGGGTTTAGGGTTTAGGGTTTAGGGTTTAGGGTTTAGGGTTTAGGGTTTAGGGTTTAGGGTTTAGGGTTTAGGGTTTAGGGTTTAGGGTTTAGGGTTTAGGGTTTAGGGTTTAGGGTTTAGGGTTTAGGGTTTAGGGTTTAGGGTTTAGGGTTTAGGGTTTAGGGTTTAGGGTTTAGGGTTTAGGGTTTAGGGTTTAGGGTTTAGGGTTTAGGGTTTAGGGTTTAGGGTTTAGGGTTTAGGGTTTAGGGTTTAGGGTTTAGGGTTTAGGGTTTAGGGTTTAGGGTTTAGGGTTTAGGGTTTAGGGTTTAGGGTTTAGGGTTTAGGGTTTAGGGTTTAGGGTTTAGGGTTTAGGGTTTAGGGTTTAGGGTTTAGGGTTTAGGGTTTAGGGTTTAGGGTTTAGGGTTTAGGGTTTAGGGTTTAGGGTTTAGGGTTTAGGGTTTAGGGTTTAGGGTTTAGGGTTTAGGGTTTAGGGTTTAGGGTTTAGGGTTTAGGGTTTAGGGTTTAGGGTTTAGGGTTTAGGGTTTAGGGTTTAGGGTTTAGGGTTTAGGGTTTAGGGTTTAGGGTTTAGGGTTTAGGGTTTAGGGTTTAGGGTTTAGGGTTTAGGGTTTAGGGTTTAGGGTTTAGGGTTTAGGGTTTAGGGTTTAGGGTTTAGGGTTTAGGGTTTAGGGTTTAGGGTTTAGGGTTTAGGGTTTAGGGTTTAGGGTTTAGGGTTTAGGGTTTAGGGTTTAGGGTTTAGGGTTTAGGGTTTAGGGTTTAGGGTTTAGGGTTTAGGGTTTAGGGTTTAGGGTTTAGGGTTTAGGGTTTAGGGTTTAGGGTTTAGGGTTTAGGGTTTAGGGTTTAGGGTTTAGGGTTTAGGGTTTAGGGTTTAGGGTTTAGGGTTTAGGGTTTAGGGTTTAGGGTTTAGGGTTTAGGGTTTAGGGTTTAGGGTTTAGGGTTTAGGGTTTAGGGTTTAGGGTTTAGGGTTTAGGGTTTAGGGTTTAGGGTTTAGGGTTTAGGGTTTAGGGTTTAGGGTTTAGGGTTTAGGGTTTAGGGTTTAGGGTTTAGGGTTTAGGGTTTAGGGTTTAGGGTTTAGGGTTTAGGGTTTAGGGTTTAGGGTTTAGGGTTTAGGGTTTAGGGTTTAGGGTTTAGGGTTTAGGGTTTAGGGTTTAGGGTTTAGGGTTTAGGGTTTAGGGTTTAGGGTTTAGGGTTTAGGGTTTAGGGTTTAGGGTTTAGGGTTTAGGGTTTAGGGTTTAGGGTTTAGGGTTTAGGGTTTAGGGTTTAGGGTTTAGGGTTTAGGGTTTAGGGTTTAGGGTTTAGGGTTTAGGGTTTAGGGTTTAGGGTTTAGGGTTTAGGGTTTAGGGTTTAGGGTTTAGGGTTTAGGGTTTAGGGTTTAGGGTTTAGGGTTTAGGGTTTAGGGTTTAGGGTTTAGGGTTTAGGGTTTAGGGTTTAGGGTTTAGGGTTTAGGGTTTAGGGTTTAGGGTTTAGGGTTTAGGGTTTAGGGTTTAGGGTTTAGGGTTTAGGGTTTAGGGTTTAGGGTTTAGGGTTTAGGGTTTAGGGTTTAGGGTTTAGGGTTTAGGGTTTAGGGTTTAGGGTTTAGGGTTTAGGGTTTAGGGTTTAGGGTTTAGGGTTTAGGGTTTAGGGTTTAGGGTTTAGGGTTTAGGGTTTAGGGTTTAGGGTTTAGGGTTTAGGGTTTAGGGTTTAGGGTTTAGGGTTTAGGGTTTAGGGTTTAGGGTTTAGGGTTTAGGGTTTAGGGTTTAGGGTTTAGGGTTTAGGGTTTAGGGTTTAGGGTTTAGGGTTTAGGGTTTAGGGTTTAGGGTTTAGGGTTTAGGGTTTAGGGTTTAGGGTTTAGGGTTTAGGGTTTAGGGTTTAGGGTTTAGGGTTTAGGGTTTAGGGTTTAGGGTTTAGGGTTTAGGGTTTAGGGTTTAGGGTTTAGGGTTTAGGGTTTAGGGTTTAGGGTTTAGGGTTTAGGGTTTAGGGTTTAGGGTTTAGGGTTTAGGGTTTAGGGTTTAGGGTTTAGGGTTTAGGGTTTAGGGTTTAGGGTTTAGGGTTTAGGGTTTAGGGTTTAGGGTTTAGGGTTTAGGGTTTAGGGTTTAGGGTTTAGGGTTTAGGGTTTAGGGTTTAGGGTTTAGGGTTTAGGGTTTAGGGTTTAGGGTTTAGGGTTTAGGGTTTAGGGTTTAGGGTTTAGGGTTTAGGGTTTAGGGTTTAGGGTTTAGGGTTTAGGGTTTAGGGTTTAGGGTTTAGGGTTTAGGGTTTAGGGTTTAGGGTTTAGGGTTTAGGGTTTAGGGTTTAGGGTTTAGGGTTTAGGGTTTAGGGTTTAGGGTTTAGGGTTTAGGGTTTAGGGTTTAGGGTTTAGGGTTTAGGGTTTAGGGTTTAGGGTTTAGGGTTTAGGGTTTAGGGTTTAGGGTTTAGGGTTTAGGGTTTAGGGTTTAGGGTTTAGGGTTTAGGGTTTAGGGTTTAGGGTTTAGGGTTTAGGGTTTAGGGTTTAGGGTTTAGGGTTTAGGGTTTAGGGTTTAGGGTTTAGGGTTTAGGGTTTAGGGTTTAGGGTTTAGGGTTTAGGGTTTAGGGTTTAGGGTTTAGGGTTTAGGGTTTAGGGTTTAGGGTTTAGGGTTTAGGGTTTAGGGTTTAGGGTTTAGGGTTTAGGGTTTAGGGTTTAGGGTTTAGGGTTTAGGGTTTAGGGTTTAGGGTTTAGGGTTTAGGGTTTAGGGTTTAGGGTTTAGGGTTTAGGGTTTAGGGTTTAGGGTTTAGGGTTTAGGGTTTAGGGTTTAGGGTTTAGGGTTTAGGGTTTAGGGTTTAGGGTTTAGGGTTTAGGGTTTAGGGTTTAGGGTTTAGGGTTTAGGGTTTAGGGTTTAGGGTTTAGGGTTTAGGGTTTAGGGTTTAGGGTTTAGGGTTTAGGGTTTAGGGTTTAGGGTTTAGGGTTTAGGGTTTAGGGTTTAGGGTTTAGGGTTTAGGGTTTAGGGTTTAGGGTTTAGGGTTTAGGGTTTAGGGTTTAGGGTTTAGGGTTTAGGGTTTAGGGTTTAGGGTTTAGGGTTTAGGGTTTAGGGTTTAGGGTTTAGGGTTTAGGGTTTAGGGTTTAGGGTTTAGGGTTTAGGGTTTAGGGTTTAGGGTTTAGGGTTTAGGGTTTAGGGTTTAGGGTTTAGGGTTTAGGGTTTAGGGTTTAGGGTTTAGGGTTTAGGGTTTAGGGTTTAGGGTTTAGGGTTTAGGGTTTAGGGTTTAGGGTTTAGGGTTTAGGGTTTAGGGTTTAGGGTTTAGGGTTTAGGGTTTAGGGTTTAGGGTTTAGGGTTTAGGGTTTAGGGTTTAGGGTTTAGGGTTTAGGGTTTAGGGTTTAGGGTTTAGGGTTTAGGGTTTAGGGTTTAGGGTTTAGGGTTTAGGGTTTAGGGTTTAGGGTTTAGGGTTTAGGGTTTAGGGTTTAGGGTTTAGGGTTTAGGGTTTAGGGTTTAGGGTTTAGGGTTTAGGGTTTAGGGTTTAGGGTTTAGGGTTTAGGGTTTAGGGTTTAGGGTTTAGGGTTTAGGGTTTAGGGTTTAGGGTTTAGGGTTTAGGGTTTAGGGTTTAGGGTTTAGGGTTTAGGGTTTAGGGTTTAGGGTTTAGGGTTTAGGGTTTAGGGTTTAGGGTTTAGGGTTTAGGGTTTAGGGTTTAGGGTTTAGGGTTTAGGGTTTAGGGTTTAGGGTTTAGGGTTTAGGGTTTAGGGTTTAGGGTTTAGGGTTTAGGGTTTAGGGTTTAGGGTTTAGGGTTTAGGGTTTAGGGTTTAGGGTTTAGGGTTTAGGGTTTAGGGTTTAGGGTTTAGGGTTTAGGGTTTAGGGTTTAGGGTTTAGGGTTTAGGGTTTAGGGTTTAGGGTTTAGGGTTTAGGGTTTAGGGTTTAGGGTTTAGGGTTTAGGGTTTAGGGTTTAGGGTTTAGGGTTTAGGGTTTAGGGTTTAGGGTTTAGGGTTTAGGGTTTAGGGTTTAGGGTTTAGGGTTTAGGGTTTAGGGTTTAGGGTTTAGGGTTTAGGGTTTAGGGTTTAGGGTTTAGGGTTTAGGGTTTAGGGTTTAGGGTTTAGGGTTTAGGGTTTAGGGTTTAGGGTTTAGGGTTTAGGGTTTAGGGTTTAGGGTTTAGGGTTTAGGGTTTAGGGTTTAGGGTTTAGGGTTTAGGGTTTAGGGTTTAGGGTTTAGGGTTTAGGGTTTAGGGTTTAGGGTTTAGGGTTTAGGGTTTAGGGTTTAGGGTTTAGGGTTTAGGGTTTAGGGTTTAGGGTTTAGGGTTTAGGGTTTAGGGTTTAGG
Source organism: Durio zibethinus (assembly GCF_047325235.1). Taxonomy (NCBI): domain Eukaryota; kingdom Viridiplantae; phylum Streptophyta; class Magnoliopsida; order Malvales; family Malvaceae; genus Durio; species Durio zibethinus. Next base: position 37,273,408 of record NC_143165.1, read on the forward strand.
GTTTAGGGTTTAGGGTTTAGGGTTTAGGGTTTAGGGTTTAGGGTTTAGGGTTTAGGGTTTAGGGTTTAGGGTTTAGGGTTTAGGGTTTAGGGTTTAGGGTTTAGGGTTTAGGGTTTAGGGTTTAGGGTTTAGGGTTTAGGGTTTAGGGTTTAGGGTTTAGGGTTTAGGGTTTAGGGTTTAGGGTTTAGGGTTTAGGGTTTAGGGTTTAGGGTTTAGGGTTTAGGGTTTAGGGTTTAGGGTTTAGGGTTTAGGGTTTAGGGTTTAGGGTTTAGGGTTTAGGGTTTAGGGTTTAGGGTTTAGGGTTTAGGGTTTAGGGTTTAGGGTTTAGGGTTTAGGGTTTAGGGTTTAGGGTTTAGGGTTTAGGGTTTAGGGTTTAGGGTTTAGGGTTTAGGGTTTAGGGTTTAGGGTTTAGGGTTTAGGGTTTAGGGTTTAGGGTTTAGGGTTTAGGGTTTAGGGTTTAGGGTTTAGGGTTTAGGGTTTAGGGTTTAGGGTTTAGGGTTTAGGGTTTAGGGTTTAGGGTTTAGGGTTTAGGGTTTAGGGTTTAGGGTTTAGGGTTTAGGGTTTAGGGTTTAGGGTTTAGGGTTTAGGGTTTAGGGTTTAGGGTTTAGGGTTTAGGGTTTAGGGTTTAGGGTTTAGGGTTTAGGGTTTAGGGTTTAGGGTTTAGGGTTTAGGGTTTAGGGTTTAGGGTTTAGGGTTTAGGGTTTAGGGTTTAGGGTTTAGGGTTTAGGGTTTAGGGTTTAGGGTTTAGGGTTTAGGGTTTAGAGGTTTAGGGTTTAGGGTTTAGGGTTTAGGGTTTAGGGTTTAGGGTTTAGGGTTTAGGGTTTAGGGTTTAGGGTTTAGGGTTTAGGGTTTAGGGTTTAGGGTTTAGGGTTTAGGGTTTAGGGTTTAGGGTTTAGGGTTTAGGGTTTAGGGTTTAGGGTTTAGGGTTTAGGGTTTAGGGTTTAGGGTTTAGGGTTTAGGGTTTAGGGTTTAGGGTTTAGGGTTTAGGGTTTAGGGTTTAGGGTTTAGGGTTTAGGGTTTAGGGTTTAGGGTTTAGG